>NW_028190060.1:0-6050 GCF_048542155.1 Nylanderia fulva | reverse complement strand
CAATTTTTCTTTAGTAAAATTTCGAATTTTCGTATCAACTTCCGATTTGTGTTATACCGTATTTTCAGGGAGTAAGTTATTGATCAGAAAACTTTGCCTTGTTGCTCGAAACGGGTGTATATTAAGTAAAATTTATAAATGTACAGTTCTCAGGTCAACTACAATAAAGCTATACGCTTAAAAGTTTACTGATTATTTGTCGTAATATACAATAAAAAATTACATATTAATTATTCAAGATACAAGTGAGAAATAAATATCATTAAAATATACAAAAAAAATTTATCAATTTGACTCTGAAAAGTAAGTGACATGATTCTCAAAGTGCAAGGTTTCATTTGACTTACAATTTTCTTCAGAAACACAGAAGAAAAAGGTATTTGTATATAGTTTTGCACAGAATGAAAAATTTATTTAGAAAAGCTCTCAAAGTAAGCTACATGTATGTACATGCAATAAAAAATGAGGGTTTCCATTATTTCCAAATAATCTTTATGTGACTTTGATAATGCTATTCAACATAATACTAATACTACTATGTAATGATAAGTAACCCTTATAACTTTGGTAATAAAACATTTTTCAATAAAATACGTATTTTCTTCTAAAAACTCCTGATATATGATCGTTGTTACATCCTGTATATGTATAATTTATATAACATTTGTTATAAGAAGTTGTGTGCGCGCGTGTGTTTAGTGTGTGTGTGTGTGTGTGTGTGTGTTGAGAAGATTGGAATATATTATTTTATTACTTTATGTTTCTATCTGATAAATGCAGCTTTTTTTAATTAAATTTATAAAATACAATTTCTATGAAAGTCAATTTTAACAAAATTTCGATTTCACAAATATATGTTTATATGAATATATTCTTTTCGATATTTTATATTTTCTCTATTTACTATTTATTATTTGTTCAATAAAATCTATTTTATTATGAAATAAATTAATAAAGATAGAATAATGCAAAATATATTAGTCTAATTGTGCAGTAAAAAATATTTTGATAAATTTAAAATATTTGTAGAAAAATTATTTATTTCGGATATTTACAAAAAGCTGCATTTATAATATAAAAATATGAAGTAATAAAATTTTATCTATTCTAATCTTCTCAACATACATCCAAATTATACATGATACACATACAACATAATAACATGCATGTAAAGACAGACAAGAATGGGGAAAGAAAAAGAAAATAAAAGTTTAAAATACCCCGAGACAAAAATTTGTGTATATAATAATATAAGGTAGTAGATATTAAACTGACTACACTGGCTGTCTATTAGATTTGTTAAACTATATTTATTGACGTTTCGACCATACGGGTTGTGGTCCTTTTCAAAATTACAATAGAAGCATTCTAGAAATTAATGTACATGCAATCAGAATCAACATTTAAATTGAAAACGTGAAATGTAACAAATGAGACTTACAATGAGTTACTGCATATCGTTATTGACATTTAAAAGTACGCTTCGGTGAGACTTAACTTAAGATCGGATGGTAAATTAACTGCGTTTCACTTGTGTCATCTTGCCACGACTGAGCACACTGTACTAACGAATAAACACGCCGAAAATTATGTCAAAGTTAAAAGTTAACAATATTTACATTCTCGCTAAATTGTGATGTACCATATGGCAAATTACTAAAATAAAATATAAAAAATAAAAAATAAAATATAAAAAGTATAAGATAATAAAAAGATAAATAAATAAATAAATAGATATATTCGGTTCGCTTATGTCATCCTGCCTTAACATACCAATAATAAACTACTAATAATAGCTCCCAACAATGTATGTTAAAAATTTTTTTACTTCAATTTCTAAACAAACTGTCATATATCGTACTAAAGCTTTCAGTGTCTTTCTGTAAATTGATCGTGGAATTCAATTTCTTGATAAAGTACATTTCGGCTATCTTAAGTTAACTACAATAAAGTTATACGCTTAAAAGTTTACTGATTATTTGTCGTAATATACAATAAAAAATTACATATTAATTATTCAAGATACAAGTGAGAAATAAATATCATTAAAATATACAAAAAAAATTTATCAATTTGACTCTGAAAAGTAAGTGACATGGTTCTCAAAGTGCAAGGTTTCATTTGACTTACAATTTTCTTCATAAACACAGAAGAAAAAGGTATTTGTATATAGTTTTGTATATTTACTTTGTTGTGTGTAGAGCTTTTAAAAATACGTTGAATCCTTATTCTAATCTAATCTTCTTCTAATGTAATACTTTTCGTATCTCAAATGTTGTAGTAATTATTCTGTAAGAGCTTTGACATTATTTCTAAATGGACATCGAGAAACATCATAGTTTTTTGAGAGCAGGCCGCCATGTTATTTTTCTGAGTCATTAACAAATTGGTACTCTGGAATTACGAGCAATTATTTTTCATTGTACGGGCTAGTATGAATTTCAAATCAAATCTCTATAAACGACTATTATATTTTGTGCACTAAGAATAACATATCGCACTTATTTTCTAGAATCAAATTGTAATCAGTTTTACTTATATGTATGTATATTCAATGTGAACTTGCACCTTGAATAAAATATCACAGTTACTTTTCATGGTAATATATTATTACTAAATTTAGATAATATACACTTTACGTATGTTCACTTTGAACTGGCACCTTGAATAACATATCAGTTACTTTTCGTGATAATTTATTATTAGATCGTTTAAATTTTTGAGTACCTTCTTTTGAACATGGCCTGACCTTTTCATTTTTATGATTTTTTTAGGATATCACTTACTTTTTAAAGTACAGATATATAGAGCAGCTTTTTAGTAATTCAAGTATTACAAATATATGTATTTTCGATTCTTATCACATAACTTTGTATAAGTAACAATTTATGCAATACAGTTCAAAATAATTGAAATATATGGTATATATGTACATATATAAAATATATAATTAAATTATAGTATACATATATTTATTATTTAATCATATATGTAAATGTTTGTATAATTGTAATAACTTTTAACGATACATTGCACATTTATTTCAATTGCAACAGAATGTATTTATATTCTTGTATGAATATTGAAAATAAAGAATGGGCCCCTCCATCGCCCATTCTCGTGAGAACGCAACCATATATTTTTCTTCGTCTCTCCGATTTTAACACGACATACATATTTCTGTCTGATAATTTTTTTCTTGATGATACTTTTTGAAATGTCATGAAGCCTAGGTCAAATTAGAAACTTATTGCACTCGTTTTAATGCAGCGCTTACAGCAGCTTTTATAAAGCGCCAGAGCAGCCGATATTTTATTTTGGCGCTTACGGCAACTTTTATACAGCGCTAGAACAGTTGATGTTTTAATGTAGCGTTTACGGCAGCCTATATACAGCGCCATTATTTAATCTGTTCTAAGAACAATATGTATGCCCCTTGTGCTCTTTTGGGCCATTTTTTCTTGAACACTTCCATATCATTAGAGTAATACCATTCCGATTTTGTGTCAGCTCTCAACATACACGTGTAGTGACCACGATTTATTTCTTCACCTTCGTGAAATATAGCGCTTATTAGCTTGTACTTTTTTTTATTAATCGTGATATTACTCCTCGGCACGGCGTTAATCCAATTGTTGATAATTTTTTTAGAAGCACCGTTTACAAAAGTATATAAATTGAGCTGTATTACTACGACGAATAAAGTTGATTCGATTACGGTTTTCTTTTTCAACACGGTGCCCTTACATTCGTTACAATTGCCGTTTATCGTTTCCCATTTAGAAAATTCTACATTAATCAAACTTTGTAGAGTGACACCTTTTTTCCTTTTTAATGTCGAATGTATAGGTAATATTAACAAACTACTGCTTTCCAGCTTAGTTACATTGTAATTACATTTGACATTCGAGCAACATGTTACGTGCTTTAATTCGAGTTTTAATACATCATTGATGTCGGAATACGTCGACATTAGAGCCGTAAAAAATTCCGAAACATCTTGTTGTGTTCGTTCTTCGAAGCGTTTTCCGACAGATCTTCTAACCGCTTGAATGTTGCAATATTTACGTTCACCATACGCGCAGATAGCATCAGTCAATGCATTCGATGCTTTATTTTTCAGTATTTGTTGCCTAATACGTACGCAATGAAACGCACATTGTAATATTACATTAGCGTAACACGAAACAGCATCGTTATTGCAAAGGCCATATATTTTCCACGTAACTATACTTTCTGGTTCCTCACAATCATAATTCTGCACATCATCAATGATATTAGGGATAGCCCATCGACGATCGTACATTTTCACAACCTTTTTCTCGGACGGATTGATTTGTGGCAGTTCAGATTTGAATATAGATTTCAGTCGATTATATTCTACAATGGCTCTCGAGTTTGCTTTAACTGATGCTGGATTGAAATTTATCAAATGTAGGCCTTCCAATTTACTTACTCGTGACAAACCTACATAGGCTTGACCATCACTGAATACAGTCGTTCCTAAATCCATCATTGCATTGTTACATGTAATTCCTTCGATTATAAATAATTCGACATTCTTTAATTTGTCTCTCAAAGTTTTCAAGACCATGTCTGACAATTGCGTATATTTTGGTGTAGATTCATGACTAACCGGTAGTTGAAACATTCTATGGATTGTCAAGCCATCGATATTGAATGCTGCGATACCCGTGGGAGCAGATATGGCAGTCGTTTTTTCCAAATTTATTCTGATCCAATGTTTAATCGTTTCAATTAGAAAACTTTTCCCTGTACCACCCTCGCCACTTACGTACAGTCGCAGAATCTGATTCTTATTTTGTAAAACTTGGCATACTCCATCAAAGACTCTTTTCTGGTCTTTGTTCAATTGCGACATCATTTGCGATAAATCAATCGGGTCATCAATCTTACCAAAATCTTCCAGATCTTTCATCGCGTCGTCAGCTTCTATCGGATTACAATCCAGTTCATCGTCATCGGATTTGTCTCTGTCTGCTGTTTTCAGATCATTTTCGCGCTTCTCGATTAATTCAGCAACGTTCTCAAAAGCTTTCTGTATTTCTTCGAGCCATTCGTGATATTTCATTACTTTCGTTAAAACAGACTCTGAATTCTTATAGGCATCCGTGTAAGTCTCGAATGTACCTTTGAGTTTACTCAAATCTCTCCATGGTTTGAACAGAAGAAGCAGCGAGTAAAAGTATTTTTTGGGCTCAGTTTTTATATTAAATCGATAATGGTTAATTAAATAACCCTTTTTCGTTTTTTTAAAAATAAACCCGATGCCAGTTTGTAACACTTGACTTCGTCATTATTTGACATCTGTTTCGTAATTTCACAGAATCTGGCAAAATCGTACAAATTCAATGATTCTAATTCCTGAGGGTGAAAGAGGGTGAGAGAGGACGAAAGAGGGTGAAAGAGGCGAAAGATGGTGAAAAAAGACAAAAAAGGGTGAAAGAGGGCGAAAGAGGACGAAAGAGGGCGAAAGAGGGTGAAAGAGGACGAAAGAGGGTGAGGTAGGACGAAAGAGGGTGAAAGAGGACGAGAGAGGGTGAAAGAGGACGAAAGAGGGTGAAAGAGGACGAAAGAGAGTGAAAGAGGACGAAAGGGGGAGAGAGGGAATGAAAGAGGGTGAAAGAGGGTGAGAGGGAATGAAAGAGGGTGAGAGAGGACGAAAGAGGGTGAAAGAGGCGAAAGATGGTGAAAGAGGACGAAAGAGGATGAAAGAGGGCAAAAGAGGGTGAAAGAGGGTGAAAGAGGACGAAGAGGGAGAGTGGGAATGAAAGAGTGTGAAAAAAGCGAAAGAGGGGTGGGGGTGGGGGTGGGAGTGAGAGTGGTGGTGGGGGTGGGGGTGGGGGTGGGGGCGGGATGTGGGAGGAAAAGGGGTGGGTGGAAGTTGAGGGAGGTGTGAGTGAAAGGTGAGAAGAGATTTATACGCGGACAGAGAAGAAGAAGAAAAAGAAGAAGAAGAAGAAGAAGAAGAAGACGACGTTTCTTAATTTTTCATGAAAAACGTCACTTTTTGACTGCTTGTATCTCCG
>NW_028190059.1:0-6059 GCF_048542155.1 Nylanderia fulva | reverse complement strand
GGTAGGGCACAAGGATCTGTGATCTAGGTGTCGTCGGGGGCCAATTTATGGAACCACTCACTACCAATCTACTACTACTACTACTATATTGTCATTATATCCCAAGATAGCACTGACTTATCAATACATCAATGTGCTATTTGGTATATAATTACAATATAACTACAATGTAATATATGTTATATTAAAATGTTACATCTATGAGTGGGAAATTACAACTAACATGGTTGTTATATGTAACGTATACATTATATATTACCTGTATATTCCGTTTTATTATAGCAATGTAACAATTATATATTGGTGTTTGCTGGGATGTATGTATATTTACGTGCGGAATCGATTGTCGAGGCATAAAACAGCCAAAATAGTTGTCGGATTAGCGCTCCTCATTATTTATTATCAGCATTTTCGTTGTGAAGGATTTTTCAATGTGTTATTCAATAAAATGTGAACCTAACCTAACTTAAAGTTAACACAGAACAACGGCAGCATAAAGATAAATTAAAGATATAAAGATAAATTAAAAAATATTATTAGTAAAATTTTAGTAAAATTTGATTATTAAATTTTACTTATGTTATTTATTTATATTATTAAACATATATTTTGTCTATATTATTCAATTTCATAAGTGTTTACTGTATGTATAAAGTAATAAATAATGATAAGAATATTAAGAATATTAGATCGGCTCTCTTTATTTAATATAAAACACGAAATTCCCAGATATCTCAATTTCTTATTTAATTTCGCATAACATCGCGTTCAGCTCTATGGCCGGAAAGAAGGAGATCTATATCGTGTTTATATAAGTAATAAAATCGAGTTCTTCCTTTTTTTGTAAACTTGCCCCTGTCGATAAGCAGATAGGCAACCCGACATAATGATGTGTATGTATCGGAAACACCCTGTACATACACATACGCACACGCACGTACGCATGCACTCGCGCACACGCACACAATTGAAGAATGCAATTATCTGCTTACGCATCGTATGGCTTTGAGCCCACATGTGATTCACACTATTAATACACATGTTGATATGTAAAGCTGTAAGGTAACGCATAAACCATGCGATATGATGGCTCGGGACCAAGTTTCATTCCAGCCATAAACAGGTATAATCACCGGTAGCAGAAAGCAAAAGATGAGTTTAAATATCGAAAAATATCTGCGAAGTAAACATAAATTAATCAATAAATACAATTTCTCGTTATATAAAATCGTTCTCGCGAAAAACTTTTAATAGAAAAGAAGGTAAACAAAAAAGAAGTAAAAATGTCTAGGAGAAAGTTACTGAGAAATAATTTTTCTTAGAGTATATATATATAATATATAATATATATATATATATATATATATAATACACAGTTAGCGTGCAAAAGTTTTGAGCCAAACATTTTTTTGAGATACACTATAAAATTTATTTTTAGAGTAAATAATGTTACATAAAATAGTTAATGTAACTATTAAACAAATAATAGTACAGTTAAAAAAATGTGTAAATTGCATATTTATTATTTACTTAGTTAAAATAATATTTATCTGCGTTCAAAAATATTGAGCCACATTCTTATTGTGACTTGCAAGCGCGCTTTGTTACATTCCTTGTATAAGTATTTGTTTCAACTAATATTCAGTCTCTTGCTTGTCGCAATGCCGAAACATATAAACATTCAGTTATGCGAAGCCGTAATTAACTTTTCTTACAAGGAAAGCTTTCTCGCGAAATTGCTAAGTGTTTATAATTAAAAGTACAGTAAATAGGATTATTGCAAAATATAAGTCGACGAACTCTTTAGTTGATAAACCACGAAGCGATAGACCTCGTAAAACTGCAAAGCGTGTCGATAAAATGATTAAAAGAAAGTCAGTAGCAGATGTTAGAAAAAACTATGGATATTTCTCGAGAACTACGAGAAGAAAATCTTGCTGATGTTAGTCAGAGTACAATATCTCGACGTCTAAAGGAAGTGGGACTTGTAGGACGTGTTGGTTTAAAAAACCATAATTAGTTCAAGAAATAGAAAGGCCCGATTAAATTTTGCAAGGAAAATATGAACATAGGATGCAGCTGAATGGCGGAAAAGTACTTTTTCCGACGAATCAAAATTTCAGTATTCGGAAGTAATGGTAGAAATATGTACAACGTCCGACAGACACAAGATATAATTCAAGATATCAAATTTCTACTATAAAACATGGTGGTGGTAATGTGATGGTTTGGGGATCATTTCTTAGTGATGGAGTTGGTCCATATGGACGCAATAATGTATCGTGATATATTGACACAGCATATGTTGGCATATGCAACTCAAAAAAATGCCACGTGGATAGATTTTCCAACAAGATAATGATTCCAAACACTCATTAAAACTAATAAAATCATTTTTACCACAAAGAAAATCAAAGTTCTTGACTGGCCATCACAATCACCGGACTTAATCCTATTGAACATTTGTGGCAGAACTCAAACTACTCAAGGAAAAAGAGAAACATTCAAATAAGGCAGAATTATGGAAAAATTTGCAAACTCAAAATTGCATTTCTAACTTAATTGCATCAATGCCTCGCCGTTGTGCTGCAGTGATTGCGTCTAAAGGCATGGCAACAAAGTATTAAGTTTAAAAAAGATTTACTTTATACTTTTGTTAGTTTTCAAAAATATTTTTTTGTTTTATGAAAATATTAAATATTTGGCGTAATACTATTGCACTGTTTGTATAAAACATTGTGATAAAATAAAGTATTTTAAATCATTAAGAGTTTGTCAAGCTTATAATTGAAGTACAAATAAATATATTTGTTTATATATATGAACTTTGTTTAGCAATTATTGTATAACAAATACATATCTGAAAACCTTTTGGCTCAAAACTTTTGCACGCCACTGTATATAATTAATTTTTATTAGAATAATATATATGCATTGTCAAGATGAATCTTTAAGTATAAATAAACTTACATGTATATTCATTATAGTTATATTTCCATCCCAGATAATGACATAATTCGAAATAATTAACACTATTTAACACATAGACTTACTTGCACAAAAACGCGGTGATAGGATCTTCTAATATATCACTCATATCGATTTGACGACCTTTTCGATAACATTTGGAAGTTTCTTCATCATTAACCAACCTAGTGGCAGAAGAAAAATCCCCTGTTGCTATTATGCGGATCCGCATCCGTATCCGTGTATTTATGATGCACTCTATGATCTCGTACCCAGTCATATAAGTTATTCTAAAAAAGGATCATTGAAGAAAAGTTCTTCTTTGTCGTAATCTTACAAAATCAACTAAAATTTATTTACTTGACCAGACATGGAGAAACATAATTAATAATATAATTTTTAATGGCCATTTCGCTTTGTAAGCTTGATGAGTCCATAAACGATGAGCACCAGCAGTAATGCCAACTCCTTGCATTATACCGATGAGGAAAACTGAGGAAAACGGACCAGACAAATTAATTAATATACTTACAAACATAATGAATGATAATAGATAATAATAATAATAATAATAATAATAATATTAAATAATAATGTATTATAAATATATCTCGCAAATGTCATGTGTATCACCTGTGTATACGTCTATATTCTTATATAACGCTATTTTAAAGTATAGCGATTTTATTAAATATATTCACCCGCAAAAAACCGGGTCATCAAACTTTAGCACAATTTTTTAATATCTTTTAATAACAAAAGGTCAGCAAAAATTATTGTATTGTGATGGAACAAAAAACTTAAATTAAAACTTTAATATTTTTTCTTAATAACTAAAAATATCAAAATTGAGTTACACACACACACACACACACACACACACACACACACAAAATGTGTTTTATAAAGTGACATTAAAATTAGACTTTCAAGAAGAAAAACCTTTTTTTTATATTTTTTATATATACTACAAAAATGTATTGCTCAAGAGAATGGGCTCTTCGATGTAAAAATAAGTTTTTTAAATTTATTTATTTCCTAACAAATTCGTTCTATGACCTTTTGTAATACAATCCGTTTACGCCTTTAACTTGGAAACACCAACAGGACACATGCATACGTATGTACACGCACAAATTCACATGAGATTTAAACTTATCTTTGCATGGAACATCTTGAGTCCAGTAATTTGTATAGATATAATGATACATTATATAATAGACTAGATTTTAAATCTGCGCTACGCGCGGAAATATATCGGCATTTTTACAATAAAACGCAAATTTCACCGCACTTCCATATTTTAAACTATTTATATAAGTATTGTCGGTCTATTGTCTGACTGCGAACTATTCATTTATTAATGGACCGATTTTCTCGAAATTATATAAGTTAAAGGATATACAGACATTACTTAATGAGCAAAATAGAATAGTGAGGAAGCAATGTGCAAGTTGTCAATTGCACTTTTTCACATAAAAATAACATTTTTGTACGTGTATGTGTGCATGTATATACTTACTTTATGTATGGTTCTTTCGTAATTTTGAAAATTTATATTCTTTTAAATTCAAAATTTTATAGAAAATAAATTCTTTTACCGATCAAGCTAAATTCAATACCAAATATCCTTTAATGGTACTTTATTATGTAAAACACTTAGCTTGATATCTATGAAAATTAAAAAATGCATATTATTTAAAAATTAAATTGTATAAAAATTTAAATTTTTCACCGATTATCGCCAAATTCAATACCAAACATCCTTTAATGATAAATTATTTACGTAAAAACAATTTATTCAGATATCTTCAAATTTATGGAAGATTAGAGCAACCGCAGACATTTCTTAAAAATTCCAAATTTAAAAAAAATGAATCTTTTATCAATTCTCATCAAATTAATACAACCATCCTTTAATGATATAGTCATATTATAATACAAAAAGTTTATCCCGCGTATCTCAAATTTACAAAAGCAACAGACATTCAAAAAATTCAAAATTTTATTAAAAAATAAAACAGTATAAATTGGTATAAAAATAATAGTAAATAAAGTTGTACTAGTTTATTTGTATGCCAATTTAGAGTGCTGCAAGTCAAATAGTTCTTGAGATATTTAAATTTAAAAAAATGTGGGTGAGTCTACATACATACACCACGCACATGCGAACATAAAAAAAAAGTTATTTTTTGATGTTTTGGAACCATTCTAAACACATTGGCATAGAAATGTGAAATTTTTTTTTACAAAAACAGAGCTTTTTTTAAAGTTTAAAGTTAAAATTAGTACAAACGCTTTGAAGCTGTATATTAATTTAGAGAACTTTGACCATATATTAAAAAATAATCGTAATCCAAATTTTTGAGTTTCGTGAAATTTTCCGAAGTCCGAGTAAGCTTCGCAGACATGGCAACGTCGAACATTTAAGAACAGGTCAGACTATGTCACATGGTGCGATATCGCCGTACGTGATATATATATATATATTTATATATATATATTATATATATATAACTATACATTTTTAATGGAAAATAAAAAATGCAAGTTAAATAATGAAAGTAAAAAAGTGAAATATAAAAGTAAAATAAAATAAAAAAAAGTTAGAATAGAGTTTAGCTTCATGTTTACATTGTGGGATTCTCCTGTATCAACTTAAGTCAACATATAACATTCTCACATTGAATCTTGATACTGAATATAAGTTTTTTTTCTTATCAACGATTTTTTTAAAAGAAATAATACTGTTACAGTTATTGCACTTCATGTTCTTTCCCAAAATACTTAAATCTACGATGCGCCTTCCAATGCACAGGTTAAGTATATCCCTTTTTCATTAAAAGTGAGGTTTCCTTTTCTTTCCTTATTGTTCAGTTGTCAGTGTTCTAGACTCGCGACAGTATGGTGAATAGCGCGGGAGGTGGAAACAACAAAAAAGGGATGAAACAATCAAATAAACGGACCAAAACAATATATTTAAACTTTATACAATTATACAAAGAGGCGGTGTTCGCGCAAACAGCAAGAAAAAAAACTCGTATTCGACAAACGGTTGAAGCGACGGTTAAAATGTTTCCCACGGATGGCAA
>NW_028190058.1:0-6060 GCF_048542155.1 Nylanderia fulva | reverse complement strand
GGGGCGAAAATATGCTATGCTAAAATTGAAAGTCCTGTTGTCGACGATACTAAGAAATTATCGTGTCATTTCTGATGTGCCAGAAAAAGATTTCGTTTTACGCGCCGATATTATTCTAAAAAGGCATGACGGATTCAAGATCAAGATCGAACCACGCAAACCAGTATCTTTGATTTAATTCAGGAAAACTGTGAAAGAATTTAATTCTCGTGCAAACGCGAGTAAGCGTTATACTATATAAGTTTGAAAATTATATTTTTTATATATTATACAATTATACATTTCGGGAGCGGGTATTTTTTTTAAAGGACAATAATTCTGATTATAATATTTTTTCAGCACAATATTTTGATATAATGATATATTTAAAAAATTATATTTATTATATTTAAAATATATTTTATAAAATATATATATATATATATATGTATGTATGGTATATGTATAAAACGTATATTTACATGTATATATAATTTATTGTATTTAATTTATTATAATGCAAAATTAATACCTAATCAAAACATCACATACCAATGCTCAAGCTCGTATGACAATAAAAACAATGATAAATTATTAAGTTAAGGCCATGTGTAACGAGCAATACGATATTATTTTATTATTGAGAAGAAAATTCTTAATTTGAAATAATAATTATACAAACGTTTCGAGCTCTACTTGCTCCTCTTCAGTGCGCAAAAAAATAGTGATAATAAATAACGATAATAAATAAATACATAAAATTCTAATAAAAAATCCGCAATACATAGTCAATATAAGTTATATAGTTGAGTCATAGTTAAAACGCAAAATATATTTACAATGAATTGAGACCATTAAAATAGTTCAACAAAGTAAGAACCCAATTAGAAGCAGAATGATTCGTCCGGTTATTCATAAAATATATTTGAATTATTAATAAAAACTTGGAGTGACACTTATACATTGCTCCAAATGAACCACTTATCGTTATTTGACGAAAGTCCCTCGATCTGGCAATGATTATGTTCATCCTCTCCAAATTATTTGATATTTGTTAACTGAATTTAAAGAATTTATTCAATTGTAAAATAGGATTCCACTAATGTGTATGTGAAAAAAGATTAAAAATTATAAATTAAACTAACTACTAAAATATTGAACCTTTATGCTTACAAATTGTTCCGAATAACTTGAGATGACGATGCTTCTAATTGTTGTTGGCCTTATTGTTAGTACTTGACTGTTGTCTAGTCTTTTAAAAAGTCGAATAAATAGGTGTCAGTTCTCACAAAATAAACATTTACATGAGTCTAAAAATTCGATATTTCTTCTAGAATGTCGAAATACGCGTTGTTAAGCAATTCGGTGTCTGTGTTATTATTTATACCATGCCTTTGTTCCTTGATGTGTATCATTTCCGAGATAAGTCTTTTATAATAATTAGATTCAATATCAAGTATTTTAACGTTATCCCAATCAAAAGCATGTTTTTTATCTATAATATGTTCAGAGACCACAGAATGCTTGGAGGAATCAAATTTAATATTATTCATATGCTCTTTTAGTCTAGTGCGTAATTTTCTTTTGGTTTGCCCAACATACGAAGCTTCACAATCCTTACAATTAATTTTGTAGACAACATTATTATTATTGTTATGCACGTTTTTGTCCTTGTGGACTTTAATTAATTTGTTAAGATTATTTAGACAACGGTATCCTACTCTGAAATCTGATTTTTTTATTGTCGATGCTATTGTCTCAGAAATGTTATTAATGTATGGAATGACGAAAAATTTTTTCTTGCTATTATCTTCTGCAATTTCTTTTTTTCTATTGTTGTTAAACTGACCATTGTTTAAAACTCTTATTCTCTTATTTATTTCTTTAAAGATTAAATGAATAGGGTAACCGTTGTCCAATAATATTTTAATACACAGTTCTAAATTTTTCTTATGATATATGGGATGAGATAATAACAATGCCCTATTAATAAGATTATAAATTACTCCTATTTTATAGCACATAGGGTGACTCGATAAAAAAGATAGTACTCTACCTGAACATGTCTTTTTTTGAAACCAATCTAAGTGTATGATGTTGTCTATTATTTTAATGTTTAAATCTAGAAAATTTATGCTTCTATTAATTTCGTATTCAATCGTAAATTGTAGTCGTTGATTGTAACTATTAAACTTATTCAATACGCTATCAATTTTATTCTTTGGTGCCACCATAATAATGTCGTCTACATATCTATAATATATTCCAATACCGATGTCCAATTCATTAATTATTGATTCTTCAAGATCTTGCATAACAATATTAGCAATTATTGGCGATAACGGGGAACCCATAGGTGTGCCATAAACTTGCTTGTATACAATGTCATTGAATGTGAAGTATGTTGACGACAATATAAATTTAACCATGGAAATGAATTCATTTTTTGGAATTAATGTATGTGTATTGATATAATTCCATCTATTGCTCACACTTTCTATTGCAAGATCTATCGGAATGTTAGTGAATAGTGAAACCACGTCTAATAATATTAGAATATCTTCCGCACCAATTTTCTTACCCACTAGCTTGCTGTAAAGTTCAAAACTATTATTTACATTACTTTTTCCCGTAGGAATACTATTTGAAATGATTTTATGTAAAAATGTGGCTATCGAGTAAAGCGTGGTATTAATTGATGACACAATTACTCTAAATGGAGTATTCTCCTTGTGTATTTTTGGGAGACCATAACATTTTGGAAGAAGGGAGTCGCAATACATAGTCAATATAAGTTATATAGTTGAGTCATAGTTAAAACGCAAAATATATTTACAATGAATTGAGACCATTAAAATAGTTCAATTATAATTAAGTTTATATAGATTAATTAATTTATTACATGGTAAACTTTACAATATTTCAAGATATGTGGCTAACAAACTGCCAGTACACATATGGAAAGAAATTTTAAGACATCATATATATGATTCTATATGGGTTTGCAATGGATAATTTTTGTTAATGGCGTGCCCTTAACTGGTCGCCTTTTTTTACCTTTTTTTAAAGGTGATATTATATACTGTACGTACATTCATAGTATGAATATAGTATATTCGTATAATATCATGTGCTGTCTGGGAAGTGATTAATTGGCGTAGTGATAAATTTCTACAAGAGAATAAGGAGCCTTTAAATTCTTAATGTAAAAAATTTCAAGTAATTTTCTTTAATAAAATTTAATTAAAAAATTTAATTAAAAAATTTTTGAACATTGTGTTAAATCACATTTAAAATTGTGATTATTTCAATAAAAAAACATTTTGTGTAAAAAATATATTTTTTATATTTAATAAATTTTATATATATATATGCATATGTAAAATATTCTCTCTCTCTCTCTCTCTCTCTCTCTCTCTCTCTCTCACACACACACACACACACACACACAACGGGGGCCAAATCTCTCAAATTGGTTTCAAGATCAATTAGCCTGGATTCGCACCGGGTGCAAAGTCTGTTGGTAATGTCAAACGAATTTAGCCTGGACTTGCACCAGGGGCAAAGTCTTTTGGTCAAGTCAGAGAGAAAGATGAGAGCGGCCAGGCCGGCGTTTTGGCTGTTACCGTTTTTACGGGACTGCTTGAAGCGCCCCTCGCACCCGTTTTTAATATCAGAACTAACTGCACACCCATTTTCTGGCAGGGTCGATAAAGTTTGTATTTGGTGCGAGTCCGTGCTACGCCCATAATTTTCGTGTTAACACAGTATCACGTATTCATTCTGTATATGTGCGATCTTTTCTCTTTATTTATATATATATATATATATATATATATATATATATATGTATTTATATAATTTGTATAAAAACTAAAATATAATTATTAAAATATATATATATATGTATATGTGTAATGAAATATATAAATCTTATTTTAATTAAAATAAAAAGAACGCATTTAATTTCGCATTTTTTAATTTTCTTTTTTTTTTGGTGTTGGTGCTAATTATTATTTTTATTTTACAATGTCGAGTAAACACCGGTTTTACGATAAATGTGTGTATTTAAATTGCACAAATATTAGGACAAAAGATGGAAAACGTTTATTTCGATTTCCATTACAAACGGGTGCGAGACATGATTTATGGTTACGCAATAGTGGTGAGTTTATAAAATTGATTTACTTATTTATATCAATATATAATATATATTGATATGATATATGAAACAAATATATATATATATTCTTTGTTTTTTTTAATAAAATATGTCAGATATTATGTATGTTTACGTATGGATTACGTTGAAGTGTTTCTTTGCCGCGTTTTTCTGATCTCGCCGAACGGTTCGCGAATCCTGTGCGAATAAAAAACGATGCGCGTGTGTGTGTGCGTGCGATTGTGATGATCAGTTTCAGTTCGTCTTCAACGCTTGACGAGAGAAGAGGTCCCGAACTGCTGTAAGTTTATAAAAACATATTTTTGTATAACACATTAGAACGATTTTATATTATTTTTTTTGTCTAGAAAACGTTATATTAATAACCGTTATGAAAACGATCTCGACGACGGTCGTCACCGGCATCGTCGCCGAAAAAGTGAAAAAAAAATCTGAAAAAGGCAGGGGTTTGAACTTGAAATGTCCACGATTTCAGCTCGTCATCTTAGTTGCTCGGCTACGCATGCTACTTGACGTTCTTTTATACCGGCATGATACATTAGGCATGGAAACTTTAAATAATTGTACATTATTGCACGTTGACATTGCACTTCATATTAATAGAAGCGGCGATAAATATTAAATATAATATAATATATATTAAAAATTACATTCCAAAATCCAGGTGGTCGAACAATTAATCGTTCTTTTTATTTTAATTAAAATAAGATTTATATATTTCATTACACATATACATATATATATATATTTTAATAATTATATTTTAGTTTTTATACAAATTATATAAATACATATATATATATATATATATATATAAATAAAGAGAAAAGATCGCACATATACAGAATGAATACGTGATACTGTGTTAACACGAAAATTATGGGCGTAGCACGGACTCGCACCAAATACAAACTTTATCGACCCTGCCAGAAAATGGGTGTGCAGTTAGTTCCGATATTAAAAACGGGTGCGAGGGGCGCTTCAAGCAGTCCCGTAAAAACGGTAACAGCCAAAACGCCGGCCTGGCCGCTCTCATCTTTCTCTCTGGTCAAGTCTACGAAATTTAGCACGGACTCGAACCAGGGGCAAAGTGTGTCGGTAAGGGGCAAAGTCTATCGCACGAAGATGGCGGTCTCTTCTTTAGGCAGGCCTTTGGCGATATGTCTATTAATTTGTGGCAATGCTCAGTCCATTCTATATGTCGATGGTTTCATCGCACACGATTGTTGCGGAGGAGAGATCCTTGGGGGCCCCGAGTGTTTACCGCGCATTTTGGATCCTCTTCGGTTTTCCTTACATTTTTACTTTTTTTTTTCCTGGGTACGGATATATAAAAACGATCGGATTTCAATCTCGAGGAAACCGACTCATAACTGGGATGACAAATATAAATTTATGCTATACTGAATCGTGAAGTGTGGAGAATGAAGATAGATATCGCTATTTTTGAATTATTTTATCGTTTGATGATCTTCTTGTAGAGGCATAGTTTTAGGAATAATTAGTTTTCTGAGAAAAATTTATCCTCGATATTTCAAATATGATAAAAATAAATCAAAGACATTATAAAGCATGAATATATTTATAGAAATTTGTATAGTATATCTTTTATTATGACTTTTTTAGGAAATATATTATGACTGGAATAAGAGACAATATAACCTAAATAATTTAGAATGGTAAAAAAAAGACAAGTAAATGGGTGAAAAAAATATATACGCATGCATCTAAAAATTAAAATATTTTAAGAGATAGGAAAAATCGAAATGCTTACCTAGATTTATATCAGATGTTTAGACCAGATATTTAAAAAATATATATAATTGATATAACAATTATTTATTTCCGGATCCAACAAACTTTCACTTGATTTACCTACAAATGCAGACGGTATCTTT
>NW_028190057.1:0-6067 GCF_048542155.1 Nylanderia fulva | reverse complement strand
TTCCAAGAAATATATATCGCGTTAATGATATTTAGACTTTGAAGAAGTATTCCTCTTAGTGCTTTTTTGTATGCATAAGAATTTGCTTTTTTAGGTCATGAAAGCTTCGGCTTCGTACATTTCAGTTTTTGCACGCAATGTACTGAAACCTGTATGTCAAAATGTATGCTGGTCATATATGTATACTGTCGAATTATGTCTCAAATAAAATAGTGAAACATATTTACTTGTAGAAAGAGAAATGAATAGAGATAAAGAGAAATAATTATTAGTATTAATCTTGCATTTCTTCTTTAAATACTAAAAATTTTAATTATCTTGTAATATCTTTATATTATGTTGCCTTTTTTTAATCAGATGCAAGTAAGATAAAAATTACAAATTCACTTCGATAAATATCGAGAAATAAATTGTGTTGTAATTCACAAGTGAGATTTTAAGGGACAGATATATTTTCTTCTATCGAGCACAAATTGTTGTACATTTTTAGAAGAGACAACAGTTATCAGAGTTATTAGTTAAAGTATCTACATACTTTAATTATTACTTTAATGTAATATTAAAATATATAATTACACGTATATTAAAAATATACAATATATTTTTAGTTATTGCATGTTTGCTTAGAAACAAAAAATTAAATAACTTCTGTTTTCTCATATTTTTTTCTGTGCTGACAGTGATATTTTCCTTTTTCGTTAATGTAGAACTAATAGGTAACCAATTAATATGTCATTTTATCATTTTATCAATTGACAGTTTCTCTCTCTCAAGTTGAATTTTAGATTTATTTGTAATTTTTTTCTCTAATGTAGCGAAGCATATCGGATATAGTAATTGCATTTTTAAAGAAAATTAGTTATTACTTTGAGTTTAGTTCATCAGACGGAATTGACGTTTGATATTTTTCACGTATGCACTTTTTCCAAGAGCGAAAAAGCTTGTAATCATCTGTCATCGCAATTTAGCTCGTCGTGCATACGTCATTCTCGTAGTTAATTGCAATTGATCGATCCAGCATGTATGTAGTTTTACTCTCTCAACGTTCGGCTACAATTCGGCCAAAGGATCGGTAAACACGTACGCATTTCGACAAATACATTGCTATATGTCGACGAGTACCATAAGTCTGCCACCAATGATCGATCTTAATTTCATTAGCTTGTAGCTCGACTTCTCATATGGGACGTTTTTTTTAGCTTTTACATTTTTACTGTCATTATATGTAGTACTTACAATATTTCTACATTTCGCGCATCTGATCATAAACGATCTCTCCAAGTTGATGGATGATCTGAGCGTCACTCTAGATTACAGCCTGACGTTTTTGAAGCTGATGAGTTTCTGTCGGCGCGTCGTGATCTCTAGATTGCATTATCGAAAACAAATGAGATCGATTGCATAATATTCTCGGATACCTTGGATGCGATGAAAACCTAGCCATGGTTTTGCATCCACGTGTGTGATGACGAGAAAGGTAAATCTGATGCATAGATATTTCGAAGCTATACAGGGTTTGTCCGGAAAGTAATGCGTCGCATTTTTTTAAAAAAGAATTTATTGATCGCATAGGTAAAACAACTTAAAATTGTTCGAAGTATGACCCTTCTGCGTCAATACATTTTTGCCAACGCGATTTCCATGCGTCATAAGATTTCTGGAACTCCTTGACTGGGATGCTGTTCAGGGAGGCCGTCGAAGTAGCTTGTACGTTGTCAACCGACTCGAGCTGTTGTCCTTTGAGCTCCCTTTTCAGCCGAGGAAATAAAAAAAAGTCCGCCGGGGCCAAGTCGGGACTGTAGGGCGGCTGCGGCACCGTTGCCACACCGATCCGGGTCAGGTAGGCCGTAATATAACTTTATCGCATAGCGTTGCTCTATCGTTCTCTCCATCACAAGTTCGACGCGACCACTAAGCAGAGGTTCACAGAATAAGCCGTCCTAACCCTCCAAGCGCATGGAAACAATTGAGCGACCTACCGTTGGAAAGCTAAGGGTACCCCCCTTCCTCCCCAACCGGTCCCATCGCTCTGCGATGTATAGTCGCGTCACAAAAAAATGCGACGCATTACTTTCCGGACAAACCCTGTATAATAATCCTGAAATTTGTGCATTATCTTCTACTTAAGGGGTAACTATTTGAGCTATCGCACAATTTCCGCCGGTGGAGAGCTCTGAGAGTTTCCGGTGCAAATGCAGTTTCCGTTCGACTATGCCACAAACTCGCCGATCTTCGAGTTTATTCTTCTGAGATATTTCCTTTATGTTCGAGAGACTGTAATCGCGATCTTGAACTCTCTGATTCTGCCACTGGTAAGTGAAAGAGAATATGAAACTGTTTAACATCATTAAATAATTATTTTCACGAATCAAGCTTCAAACATATTGTAAAATAAGAGACTCTATACAATACTGTGTTTATTAAATTTCGTATTTTCTTAAAGCCTTTCTCTTAGTTTTCTTTCTTCGAAAGACTCACGTGAACGACCACATCGATATTATATGCCAGGAATTGAAAGAAATTTTCTCCACGAGAAAATCTTATCTATTGGCTACAAGATTGCTTATCAAAAGGCATCAGAAAATCTTTATCCAACAATATCGATAACTTTTTCTTCTTCGTTGCACTGATACAATTTGTATGGAATATATAGTTATCTGCGTTATTGGATTTATGATCATAATAGTGAATAAAGTTATTTCGCTTTCAGTAAAAAAACAAAGAGTTTCTTCAAAAAAAACAATTTGCTTAAAAATATCAATTATTTCATTAAATTAGGTTTGACATTGTTATTTTATTTTTGATTGTCTCAAAACTACTCCAAATAAAAATAATAAATGATTTACATGAAATAATTCTGAAAGAAAATGAGAGGAGAAATCTTATCTATTTATTAGTAATATTACATTTTAAATAAAGAATATTGTGTTATTTCTGTTCTTGCAATCTTGAATATATATAACCGTAAAACATTACACCAATAATTAGGAGTATAATGCACGATATTAAGATTTGCTTTATTAATATAATTTAACATATGCATTCTGCAAATCCGAAATATTAATCAAATCTGTTTTTCCAAATATCGTCTATAATATTAAATTTTAATAATTTTAATAAATCCCATTTGCCTCCCTTCTGAATAAAAAAGCGTAGGCGAGAAAAATATCGAAGCAAAGTCATTGAATCGGAAATCAAATTCGAGTCTTTTTCTTGCCGGGCTTTTATATAACTGAACTATTCAAACTCCACCTCGATATTTCTCATTTTGCCTTCAAAGATATATTTCGTAATAACGCCAAAGTGTACTAACAGTTAAAAAATTAATAAGATATTAATTTAAAATACAAATTTAAATTTCAATGAACTAATAAAAGTCAAACATGGTAGTGATTTCAATAAATTATTACTTCACTTATAATTGCCTCGAAATTATTCCAAAATAATAACAAAATTATTTAGACAGAGCAATTTCAAAAAGAGAGAAAAAAACATTTGAAAGAATAATAAGTTATATTGTTCATTTTGTTTTAACATATGGTCTTGAATATAGAACATTAAATCATCATTAAGAACATAATTACGCACAATATTAGAATTTGCTTTATTAATGTAATTTAACATATCATTGTGTAGACTTTAGACACGAAATAATCAATTATCATGTATATTGTAATGTTATAAGCTTTTATTTTCTGTTTTGTTGGCAAATAATTTTGATTTCTAAGTTTAACACAATCCTTTTGCTCTAGCAGCATTTTATATATGTTCTCTGTAATATAAATAAAAATTAATTTTACTAAAAGTTAATAAATGTTAGCTTTAAGATTTAATATTAAAGCTGTATTTCTTGTATATATATTGCATTTTTCTTGCATTCAGCGCGATGTATTTATTGTCGTATATTATTTTAATTCACAGTTCCATTTTCTTCCTCCGAGTATAACAGATCTACCAACAAACAATTGATGACAGCTGGAAAAGATCTAAATCTAATTTTAAAAAGCTTTACAACTGCAAAATTCTTGACATCACATAATTAAAACAAATTATGTTTATAAAGACACATCGATATAAATTCAATAATTATGAATATTATAAATATGTTAAATGTCTTAGAAAATATACTTAAATATGTATATATATACATATGTATATAAATATATGTATATACATATAATATATATAATATTAATGAGTATATAGATATTCATAAATATGTTTATGAGACAGAATATTTGTGTCAAAATAATTTTTACCATAAAAATAGACATTTCGGTATTACACTTTATATATTAACAAATACATATTTAATATATGTATTTTCTATATATTAAATCATTCTTATCTTTAAAACAGACCACTGAATTTTCACTAAAAGATCTGCATGTATCTAATTGTGCAGCACATGAATTTTGCTGCGCATCTTATAATTTCAAGTATATGACTTTTTTACTTCGAAAACTCTTCCCACATTTGCGTGTTCGGTATAATAACGTTTTTTTAATTATTAAAGAAAAACACTCGCCATTACGTAAATCGATTTCAGGCAGAGAAATACAAAATGTTTTGCGCTATTATTTCTTACAAAACACTACGATAATTAAGTTACATCCATTTGGAATACTAAATGCGATCGTTCAATTAAACTGTCATTAAACAATCTTCGCGAAATGGAGAAGATGTGAGCAATAGTTTTTGTAGATCTAAACATATGTTATAGTCAGGAGAAATTACAAGAAAGCTGACAATTTATTCCCGATATTTTCTCTTCTTTATAAGAGGACTTATACATTATTAGCTTTACAATGAAATTATAGAATGGAGTATTACCACAGATAATTTCGACTTACTACGCGACGCATAATAAGCGATTGATCCATATTTTCATGAGTGGGGATGCACTTGGAGAGATGGACGATGCTCTCTTAGTTCTGTCTCATACTCGGACAAATGTATAACCGATACTAATTTTTCACTCCGTCGTATTCAAAATTATTGACGAATAATAATGACAACATTCATGAGTCCATCGTTTAAATTCGGCCTTCGATTGCTCGGTGTGTTGCCGGGTGTACCATACTCCACTGTTTATTGGCTTATATTTATGTCGAACATGTTAATAATGCAATATTTTCAATATCTGTACGTATATAACCATTTCAAAATGAGTGAGTTGTCGAATCTGGTAGACAGTTTGCCTGCGACTATAGATTACACTTTAACGGTATTTAAAATGACCATTCTTTTTCTACGTCGTCGGTAAGATATCGTGTTATTGTGTAACTCTAAAAACTCACCTTTAAAAAAAGGTAAAAAAAGGCGACCAGTTAAGGGCACGCCATTAACAAAAATTATCCATTGCAAACCCATGTACAATAGAATTGTATGAAAAATTATCGATTATAAACCCATGTACAATCGTAACAAAAGTAATGAAATAAAAAAAAAATTGCGCCAAGTGAAAGTAGAAACTTGTACCAGTGGAAAATTAAAGTTGCAGACATATATAGAGTCGTATAATGAATCAATAAAAATTTAAATTTGCAAATGTAGAATTGTACCATAAAAAAACTTATCTTTTAAAAAAAAGATAAACAAGATGCCAAGTCCATGCGCCATGTGAAAAAGTGTTAAACAAAAAAGTATTTTTAAGTAAAAAAATCTATCAATTGACAAAAATTTATGTTCTAAAATTAATATCTCTACAAAAAGTAATGTCCAATTATTGCGCGAATAAATAAACATTTTTATAAAAAATTAAAATTTAAAAACTTATGCAAATTTAAAATTAATATAAAATAAAAGAAATAAAAAAATTTTAGTTAAAAAAACTGGGCGCGCTGCAATGAGTTTAAAAGTAACAATTTAATTTTAATATCATTAGAATATTATTTAGCAGCGCGCCCAGTTTTTTTAACTAAAATTTTTTTATTTCTTTTTATTTTATATTAATTTTAAATTTGCATAAGTTTTTAAATTTTAATTTTTTATAAAAATGTTTATTTATTCGCGCAATAATTGGACATTACTTTTTGTAGAGATATTAATTTTAGAACATAAATTT